>NC_039358.1:79687665-79688569 GCF_003573695.1 Papaver somniferum
TATTGATAAAAAAAAGGAAAATATGAAGAAAAACGTCTTAAGCGTAACAAACAGATAGGCAATTCTATCGTTAAAAAGGAAATGGAAAATATGAAGAAAAACGTCTTAGGCATAACAAACAAAGAGGTGATTTTGTCGATAAAAAAAATGAAGAAAAACGTTTTAGGTGTAACAAATAAAGAGGCGATTTTATCGGTAAAAAGAAGAAAAATATGAAGAAAAAAAACGTCTTAGGCGTAACAAACAAAGAGGCTATCTTATCGATAAAAAAGCAAAAGGAAAATATGAAGAAAATTGTCTTAGGCGTAACAAATAAAGAGACGATTTTATCGATAAAAGAAAAAGAAAATATGAAGAAAAACGTCTTAGGCGTAACAAACAAAGAAGCGATTTTATCGATAAAAAACGAATTGGGAGATATGAAGAAAAACGCCTTAGGCGTAACAAACAAAGATGCGATTTTATCGATAAAAAAAGAAACATATGAAGGGCATAAAAAACAAAGAGGCGATTTTATCGATAAAAAAAGAAAAATATGAAGAAAAACGTCTTAGGCGTAACAAACAAAGAGGAGATTTTATCGATAGAAAAGGAAACGAGAAATATAAAGAAAAACGTCTTAGGCGAAACAAACAAAGAGGCGATTTTATCGATAAAAAAGGAAATGGAAAATGTGAAGAAAAATGTCTTAGGCGTAACAAACAAAGAGGCGTTTTATTGGTAAAAAGAAGAAAAATATGAAGAACAACGGTGTAGGCGTAACAAACAGAAAGGCGATCTTATCGATAAAAAAGGAAATGGGAAATATGAAGAAAAACTTCTTATGCGTAATAAACAAAGAGGCGATTTTATCGATTAAAAAAAATATGAAGAAAAACGTCTCAGGTAACAAACAAAGAGGCGA